>NW_026042310.1:3718202-3723202 GCF_023856365.1 Brienomyrus brachyistius
ACTGAGTAAGTAATAAAATTAATGTTAACTGGTACATAAAGTTGATTGAAAGGTATTTATATCTGTTTACTTAAACAGTTATAATTTAACTCCAAGGGTATTTAATCATTATTGTTGTCAGCATTGAAAAATGTTGAAATGGACACAGGAATTTTACAGGACACAACTGGAATGTCCCTAAGCGCACACTTCTTATTTGTACGCCTGAGTGAAGTATGTGCTGGTGCATGTGAGAGACGTGTTACCTACATCCCATGTTGCGTAGAGTGCTTTTCCAGCTCCCCCGTGTTGTAAGATTCATCACGGGCCTCCTAACGCCCCTGCTGTGTGATTTTCAACCCCCACCCCCCAAATATTGGTACATTCCACCCCAACTACACCTTTGGCAGGTGGCCTGTCACACCAGACAGCCGGGTAGGGGGATTAAACCCATAAGCAGAGTGGAGGCAGGTCCCAGAGGAGACTGTGTTTATGTGGAGTGAATTAGCCGGCGTCCTATTTTAGCCCCGCGTGCAGCTCGACGGAGGCTAGAGGAATTGATTGCATGGTGATTGCGTGATGGCGGCGTGCCATTAGCATGTCTTTGCATGTGGTTAAAAACTGGTATCTGGGTAGGGGTTAACCACACGGTCATTGGTTTGGCTGCTCCCCCCTATCATCCAGTATGGGATGTTCCACTGGAGGATACTGCTCATTGTGACATCACTTCCTGTGGGCGAAACCATTGTTGACTGCTGGGGAATCTTTTGGTTCCTTAACAGTAGGATATGTGTTCTGTAATGTAGCGCTTTTATGACGGCCCTGCAGGGGGCGGTGTTTTCTGCAAGAATAAGAGCATCTGCTCAAAGACTCTAGTTTCCATGAGGGGTTCTGCTTTTGTACCCTTTGGCGAGGCAGTTAACCTAAATTCGGCCAGCAATTGGGCCGGTAAAACAGGCTGCTTTGCTGAGACGCTGGTTTTATATAGACTTTGCTTTTTATATAGAATTAGTGTGTTAATTACTTAGTTTGTTGTTTTTCTGTGTCCTCACATGCATCTGTCTGCGAGGACAGGCCGGGGTGACAGTGGCACAGTTACTGTGAACACAGCAGGCCTAAGTAAATATTTAATGGGAGATGATGCCCCCCCCCCCAGGCAGCCCCACAGATGAGTTAACCCCCCTATTGTCCTCAGAGGAGTCTCTTAATTGGGGGGGGGGGTGTTTAACCTGCGGCGGTTCCTGTGCTGGCCCATTGAGGGGGCCCGGGCTTTGTGTGTGACAGTTGTTTAACGTTAGCCATTAGCGTGTGGGATAGGCATTAGCATTAGCTTTTAATGTTTGAGAGTCTTTAGCATTATCCATTAGCATGTGTGCCCATTGTTAACATTATTCATTAGCATGTGTGCCCGTTGTTAACATTATCGCTTAGCATGTGTGCCCGTTGTTAACATTATCGCTTAGCATGTGTGCCTGTTGTTAACATTAGCCATTAGCATGTGTGCCCGTTGTTAACATTATCCATTAGCATGTGTGCCCGTTGTTAACATTATCGCTTAGCATGTGTGCCTGTTGTTAACATTAGCCATTAGCATGTGTGCCCGTTGTTAACATTATCCATTAGAATGTGTGCCCGTTGTTAACATTAGCCATTAGCAGGTGTGCCCGTTGTTAACATTATCCATTAGCATGTGCGCCTGTTGTTAACATTATCCATTAGCATATGTGCCCGTTGTTAACATTATCCATTAGCATGTGTGCCTGTTGTTAACATTATCCATTAGCATATGTGCCTGTTGTTAACATTAGCCATTAGCATGTGTGCCCGTTGTTAACATTATCCATTAGAATGTGTGCCCGTTGTTAACATTAGCCATTAGCAGGTGTGCCCGTTGTTAACATTATCCATTAGCATGTGCGCCTGTTGTTAACATTATCCATTAGCATATGTGCCCGTTGTTAACATTATCCATTAGCATGTGTGCCTGTTGTTAACATTATCCATTAGCATGTGCGCCTGTTGTTAAACAATTAGCCTTTAGCATGTTGCCCGTTGTTAACATTATCCATTAGCATGTCCCTAACGTCGCTCAACATCATTGGTCTGAACAAGCCTTCCCCGCACCTTTATAATATGGTGGTACAAAACTCGTAAAATGCTGGTTAAATTATATAATTTCTCTATCAAATGAAAGGTGTTTTATACTTAATTACACAAATGGTTCTATTATAACCATTTAATCTGTTACTGTATTTACGTTATTAGGTCTAAATGGATTGTTATTTAATGTGAAGTGATGAATTTTGTGTTCGCACTCTGCATCCGACATAACTCCGGTCTGATCACTGCTGTGAAGATGAAATCCAGGGAATGTAGAAGATGTGCACTGCCAGCAACCCCCCTCCAGGGGGCGTCACCATTGTGTTCTCAAAGGGAAACTTATTACAGGGTTAACTGGCCACTTCCAGACCAGGGAAGAAAATAGTGAACACATTAAATCTCAGTATAGTCATTAGGACTCCACTGATCATACCAGTCAAAGCAAACACTGATGCTTCGTCAACGCTGTATGTGCCCATGCAACGCTGGCCATTCTGTGCTGATATCGGTGTACGACGTCATACGACCAGGCCCTCAGATTCAGACAAAGGCCACCACACACACAGCTCAGGCCCCCAAGAGTGTGCATGGGATGACAGGGGTCATGTGGGCTGCGATAAGTGTGTGTGTGTATGGGGGGGGATCTGGAATACATCGCTCCCCCAGCTGCATGGCACCCTGGAGTGCAAGGTAATCCATCGTCTGATTTTATATTGACGAGCCTGGTGCCGTGTCCACAGGGACCACTAAAGGGCCCCGCTGGAGGCCCCTGGATCACACATCTCAAACAAATAGGAGATGAAGTAATGAATATGTGTCTGGGTGGGGACTAATGGGAAAACATGGTGTGGCTTTTTCACTCCTGTGTTGGATTTTGAAAATGTGTAGGATGCATCTTTGAATATTTCTTGAGTGTTTACTGAGAACTTCTTGAGCATTTCCTTGAGTATTTCTTGAGCATTCCTTGAGTATTTCTTGAGCATTCCTTGAGTATTTCTTGAGCATTTTTTGAGTATTTCTTGAGTATTCCCTGGGTATTTGTTGGACATCCCTTCAACACCCCCTGTGTCTTATTGCTTGTGGGCCAGGTGTACAGTCAGTACAGGGACCTCCCAGACAGCCCCAGGACGAAGGTGTGCCCCACTGGGAAATGATGTCACTGCCTGTTCCCGCGTCAGTCAGAAATGGCTGCGCATTCCTGTTGCTCACCATGTCAGCTTCTGGACATGAATGAAATGACAACGTGTGCATAGATTATTTTTATTAACAAAAAAGGGCCTGGGGCTGGTCCTTGCGAGGGAGGGGGTCCTCTCGTGCCCCCAGTTTGGGCGTGATTAAAGTCCTGATGTAGGTCGGAAACATGTCTGGAGTGCAGGTGGTGGTTATCAACTGCAACTTAATGGGGCTGCACTGACATTCTGAAGCTGGCCATGACACAGGGGCAATGGGGAGCATAGCCCCGCCTCCAGAGGCGGAGCTACATATGTCACGCCCACCAGTGCTGGTCGAGGGGAGCTTCTATTTCATTTATACATGGCAACTTCCTAGGGTTTTCCAGCACCTCCATCACTGGGTGGGGATGGGGCTATATGGTGACCCCCACAACCCCAGTGAGAAAGATAGGATCCTGTATCTGTCCTGGAACCATAAAAACAGTGGCAGTCGCTTTCCTGTTCCACTTGGTGGAAGTATGAATTTTAGGAATTTTTCACTGCAAAGTCCTTCGACCAGAAGGTAAACAGGTGTCGTTGTGTGTGACTTTTTGGAATTATGAGATTGCGGGGACCAGATTTCCTGTAATTTGATTTTCCTTTTTTACCTTGTGAGGACATTTTTTTTGGTCCCCACAAGGATAATCTGTGAAGTAAAAAAAAAAAAAAACTAAAAATGCCAAAAGACTTACATTTTGTTTGATTACTTGTGGCTAAGGTCGTCATTGTTGGGATTATGGTTTTGCCCATAGAAATGAATGGGCGGTCCCCACAAAGGTCTGTGTGCACAGGTGTGGGTCTGTGTGTGTGTGTGTGTGTGTGTGTGTGTGTGTGTGTCTGTTTCCTGTCTGCACATGACACAATGGATGGACAGACAGCTCTGTGCATCAAAAAAATCTGCTCGCCGGGTGACGGTCGCACTGTGACAAACACTCTTTGGTTGCAATGTGCTGGGGGCTTGAGCTCGGGGTGTGGTTTGCAGGGGGTGGGGGGGGTGGGGGGGGGCGCAGTTTAGACTCCGTTAGCCGAGATGAGCAGCAGAAGCGAGGCCGTTTTGCTGCGAAGCACGACTTTCACTCCTTTCAGGCCTTTCTCAGGCTGGGGGGGGGGGTTTGCCCAGTGATTCATATGGAAATGGAGGCCAGAAAGAGGGCAAGTTCTCACCCAAACTAGATCTGCCCCTCAGGGCTGGGGGTGACCCCACGGGGGCTGAGTGGCGAGTGCCCAGGGACCCCCCCCCCTCCCCACCTCCGTCTGCTATGTCTCCCTCCTGTCCATCCTCGTCTGTCTGCTCTGCCCCCCCCCCCCCAAAAACCCCCGCACCCCCCATCTTTCCTCTTTTGGGAAACTGCTATTTAGAGGCTGGAAATGAAGGCGGATGAAACGGAGAAGCTGTAGCGGAACAGGAGCCGAATGTTTGCGGTAGTGCTGGGTTTTAATAGGTTACATCTGTAGCCTGATTTTATTCTGAGGCCTATGAGGGTTATGCTGTGGGATTATGACGAGTGTCGGCACGGTGACAAGGCGACCCTGAATAAAATGCCTGGCTGTCATCAGGACCGACAGGACCGAGGCTGCGGTCCCGTTCTGTCATGGTCGGCCTCCCTTTATATGCAGAGTCTCTGAATGCCTTATTATGATTTGCTTCTAGAATTTTGGCTTTACTTGGCCTGGGGACAGGAAGCGATCGGGGGGGGGGGGGGGGGGGTC